>NC_081408.1:604097672-604140172 GCF_030272615.1 Cryptomeria japonica | reverse complement strand
GGCACAATACATTTTATAAATTCTTTGAGTTATAGTGGTAATTATTTTTTAGCTTTGTTCACATGTTGTAAATAGCTTGTTTCAGCACAACATATTTTACTACTCAATAAAATCCAAGGAGGTTGCTTCTAAAATAAAGTAAAGTGAAAGTAAGCAACAAGTGACAAAAAGGAACACAAATTTGGTGAAGAGATTAAGTAGATGTCCACATATAAATCAGTTAATAGGAAAGAGCAACATGAAAGAACTTGATGAGAATGCAACATGTAACCCAAGAAATGAATGGAACATGTAACCCAAGCAATGAATGAGAACATGTAATCCAAGTATGAGTTTTCTGCTACATCTTTACCACATAAATTAAGAAATCCATCCCATGACTTGAAGTCATTTAATAAAAAATTAAAAATTACAAATCAATGAAAGGAAGCAAGCATTAAAAGCACTAATGTGGTTGAAGAGTTTATATTTTCTATAAAGCACTCATGTGGTTGAAGAGTTAAAACAAATATTGATAAAGAATTTATGTTTTCTATAATGAGTGGATCTTTGTCTATATTAGACGACAAAAGAATCTTCTAATTAGATGACAAAATAGAAACATTTAAAAAGAAGAATTTATGGCTCATTTTTATTGACTTTTAAAAAACACAAATTTAAATGAGAATAAATGTATTTTATAGTGTATTAAAGTGAATAACGAATTAGAGATGCACACTAAAAAAACATACATCTTTGTATCTCATTATAGTTTTTCTCCACCTCCATCATTGTGAAACTTACTTTGTCATAAAACTATACAATTTACATAACCATACATCATAGTAGCACAAAGCTTACTTGCATTGCACATAGAATTGGATATGCCCAATTGATAAAGCAATAGAGATTTACTGAACAATTGTACCATCTAAATGGAAATACTTCACTTCATAATTCAATTTTACCTTATAATTAAAAAGAGATGCTCAAATAAAAATAAAAGCCCCAAAAAAATATGTTTCACCTACATTATCAAGCTCTTGTTGAATTTAGTAAACCTTCTCATATAGAATGAATTTGCTATCAAGATTATATTCTTCTACCTTATTATCTTTAACTTTGTCTACCGTTCAAGATGAGAATTCCTCAGTACCTTTTAGCTGACAAAACCTACACAAAATAGTAGGTTTGTAATTATCATGGTAACTGTGAATAGCTCACACACTAATAAAGAACAGCTAATTTCTCTTAATACAATTGTTTCCAAAAGTAAAAAAATATATGAAGCCCTACGAGAATAATTATTGTAGATCAATCTTTGTCATTCTTTGATGATATCAATTATTAATGAACACCTAATTGATTATACCTTAATACATTATACTTAAAAATGTCAAACTTGAACATGCACTAAGAGGAAAAGAATGCATATTTTCAATCCTTGGCCAATTGTGAATCTTCTGACTATGAAATATGAGCCATTTATAAAACTAAACCAAAAGCCAAAAACCTTTCTAAAGAGCTACACAACCTCAGAAACACAAGAATATTCTAATTATTGTTAGAAACTTAGAACCTTTAGGTGGGACATTTTTAAAAAAAAGCCCAACATTGGCTTCTAACTAATAATGTGAAACATTGGGATTGAAGATTATTAATAAAAATATATAAGTTGCTTCAAAAACAAAGCATTTTTTTATTTGGATTGTGAGCAGCACAAAATTTTCTCGTTTTGGTTTATTGGTCACAAGGGCTTGGGCTTAACGAAAAAATGTTATATTGAAGTGGAAATGCGTGGGTATTGAATTTTAATCCATAGTTGATGTCGAAAGGAGAACAAAAGATTAACTATATTCTCAGTACTATTCCTTATTTGAGAGCATAACTGGGAGAGACACACACAAAAACTTCAAACATCAAATGAATGAATCCCGAGTAAACCCATTGAGTGAAGCAAACATTGGAAATTAAGAAGTAGACCTAGAGGTCGAGTAGGAGAGGAATGCGAAAGGGGAAAAAAGTGCAAATTGCATTGTTTCTCTTCTTGAAAGCATTGAAAGTGATAGTTAAACGGTGCCTACTTCATCATGCTCCCTTTCCGAATCTTCGTTGCAGCCCAGGCGGAAAAGTAGTGCTCAAATGATTCTTGCATGCTAAGGTCCAGATTTCTTCATCCTAATATTATTTTCAAAACTGTAGATGCCAACCTTGGGAGTGATTGGATGAGTAGAGATCCCCTCTTGTTCCTCTTGTTATTGTTAGCATATGACTAAAATCCCTACCCAAAAGCTTTGCCGATCCAAAATCCCCCAATTTTGGAAAATAAATCAAAATCTAGAAGAACATTCTTAGGCTTGACATCACCATGAATAAAGGCTCTTGCGATGCCTAGGATAGTACCAAATTGACTTTTTTCCAATGGGGTGTTTGGTCTTGGTTTTCAGAATTGCAGCTAGAGAGGGAGGAGTTCAAACAATCGTTGGGCATGCAATCATAAACCAGTAACCTGTGCAATCTTTGCCCACAAAATCTTTTGAGGCCGATCAAATTTGAACATAATAAATATTTCTGACAGAACTCATTTTCACCCAAAACTATTTTTCAGTGATTTTTAAATTGTCCAACTATTTTATAGCCACAAGCAAGGTTATAGCCTAGATACAAGTTATCACCACAGGGACAATAGCCTTCAAAAATCAAAACATTGTGCACATCTATTTTTCTGGCCAAATTCTTTATTTACTCCAAGCATAGCAACAAAATTCAAACACAACTATTTTTCTAGCCAAATTCTATGCAAAGCGAACCCAAAATCAATTTAAAATATGTTTTCAAGCATGAGGTGAGGAAATCAGATCCAATTCGAAGATCTAATGATTAAAAAATTTGATTTTGTTATTTTTAGGCATGAGGTGAGGAAATCAGATCCAATTTGGAGATTTGAATGATTCAAAGATTTGATTTTGTTTGAAGATTTGATCTCATCTGATAACTATTCAAAAACACTAGTTTTGTGACAACCGACTAATTTCATGTGATGACTATGAAAACCGTCTCCATTAGTTTCATTTGATGACTCGACCATTTCTAATGACTACTAAAAGCCAGCAGTTTCACATCAACCCGTTAATTATTTTACGGCGTGAGACAGGTTGAGGTCAAAACCCCACACAAAATGTAGCCTATCGGCTAATAATGCAGCAATATTTTGATCAATTCAAGAAAATTATTAGAACTTGTTACGGTACTATCCTTCTTAACTATGACTGATACAGGGATTTGTCTCTAGGTTTCTATCATGGCTTGTGCTCTATCAAATCTCCTCTATTTGAGCTACCTTGAATGCATGCCTACCACTGTTTGAAACTTTGATAGTCTATATCCTATATGTTGCTAACGTTGAAAGGCTCCTTTATCACTATGAATATTGGCTCAGGTGTATGGATTCTGCAATAAGCATAGGATAGTATTTATATTGATTTGATACAAAAATTCTTACTCACAACTATCTTTGCAATAGTGAATGTCCTTATTATTGCATACAATGAGTATGATGGCATCCTTGTCATCTTTTAAAAATGATCTCTTATCTAAGTGTTTTCTCATATTGTTTTGATTATCTCACCACTAAAAAACCTTCATCACTATGATTTGCTAACTATCTACACTCGTGGAGAGTTATTTGACCGCTCTATGTATCATCTATGGATCTAGGGCTTTTGGTTTGAATGGAAACTCTTGGTCTCTAACTTTGTATGACTTCTATTGTCACAACTCATTCTCTTCAAGTTGACATCTACATTGTTGTTGCTATATCATTGTTGACTATATTTTGGAATTGATAAGCTTATTTTGATAGTAAACTTATCATTGAGATCTCATAAGGCATTGTGCCTACCACTTCTTGGATATATGCCATGATAAATATTGTCATACTTTTGGTTGCCTTTTGTTTACTCTTTCTTTTATCTGTCTCAAGCCTTATTGTAAATGCTTATGTTGCCTCTTTACTGTGATTGAAAGCTTTGATATCTCAACTATAATGAGGTTTGATTGTGAATGAGGATAGTTAACGACCCCTTTTATGATAAGTTTCTTTTAGATCAAAAGTTGACCTAGATGATCATCAAATGAGAACTATTGGCTATCATAATCACTATGCATAACGAGTTTTTGTTAGAGAGATCAAGTATTATATTAACAAAGTAATGAATTTACAAGGCTACTTTGATGCATTTTATTCCTACCTCTAGGAGATAGCAACTTTTTAATGTGCACTCTTCTAATTATATGTTAATTCAGGCTTCTAACAGATTGAGGTTTTCTAACATGCACATAGATGACTCAAGCATCTTAATTATGTCTCTTGGAGGTTGAGACCTACAAATGGGTCATTGGTGCAGGAGCACCTAGGACTTAGATTGTTTAGTCTTTTAAATTTTGGCTTGTAATAACCCTAGCCAAGTCAGTGGTGAATAAGAACTCCAGGAGGGTCCAAAAGTTATATTTTTGAGTCAATGTAGGCCTAGGTTGACCTTTTTAATGGTCAAAAGTATCAAAACTTGGTACAGGCATTAGGGAGGGATAAATTGGTATTAATAAAGTTTTAAAATTCATTTGTGATGACTTGGAATAGGTCTTGTAGGTTGGAAATACCAAAAGTGCAAAAGTTGCAAAGTTGCAAAAAGTTGTCATGACAACTTTTGTCCTGAATTGGTTAGCGGTGGAGTTAGGGATTTTCCAATGCCCTAGGAGGACTCCACATGTGGGAAACATATATATACCCTCTCTTGCACATTTACCAAGGTTGGATAAGTGTTTGATGTAAGTTCAACAACTGAAACTACTCATTTTCAGTCTTGTTGGCAGCATTTTGGCTTGATTTTACTCATTTTACAATTGAATATGGATTGAATCCATCAATCCAGAAATGGATTGAGTTAATCCTATGTGTTATTGTTTTTTTGGTTCAATTTAGAGTCTTGTAAATAATTTTCATTGGTGTTTTCATGTTCAAGTTTGCCAACAGCCAGTTTTGGCTTGTATATAGTAGTTTTCTTGTAAATGTGGTTGCCCCATGAGTTCCACACGTGCTGCCATTACGGATAGTTGGGACATGGTAGGAAACCGCCTCTACATTGTAAATATGCAAGTTCAAGTGATGGAGAGGATTTTAAGTATCACTGTCACCTTATTCTAGGCGAGTCCAGGAGCAACCCAACTAGAGGAAATAAGGTGAAAATGAAGTGCTAAGTGCAAGGGTGTGTGCCAAATCACCATTTCAGAGTTTGGAGAGGTCTATGGAGTTGGGGCAGAGTTTTCTATGTAGGTAGAATCTTTGAAAAATCCTTTTGATACCAAAACCCCAACTTGTTCATTCACTGTCGGTTAAAGGCCTAGTAAACCCTTCAAAACCCTCATTTTGGGGTTCATACATTGTACGGTGAAACCAGGGGCCAAAAACAAAAAAATACTTTAGGGATAGGTGTATCTTTGAAGAAAATTGAAACTTATTTGGGGGTCCTTTGAATCGTTTTCACTCAAGCCCTAAAAAATCGGTTTTAGGAGGCCTAATTGGGCTAATTCCTTGTAGCCCTTTTTCTAGGCAAGATTTTGGAATCGGTAAGAAACCTATTGATGGAAAACCTCAAATGGACCCTAAATGCAGCCAAAACATGAATCAAGACACCTCCACACCTCTACATCATCTCACAATGGTAGGAGGTCATTTTGACAACTTGAAGCCAAGAAGCCATAATTGAGTACATGGGAAGCATTGTGAATTGGTAGGGTTCCTAGCCAAAACACTTGAAGAAAACACGTTAGAAAGAACAAGAATCAAGCCCTAGAAGAAATTGAGAAGGACTTGAAGGTCTAGAGAGCAACTAGGCCTGGTGAGTTGGTGCAATTGAGCAACATCAGCTAGGTGAAGCGTTGAGCAACCTAGGTAAACCCCATCAGTCATTGTGCATTTCACTGTATCCTCTTTAGCATTAGAAAGAGTTTTTCATCCCCCTATTAACAAATGTTGAAAGGTGCCTATGTGCTCAATGGGTCTCTTAACTTGTAAAAATTGCCAACATTCATGAATAAAAATGAAAAAATGTCGTTAGTGAAATGATTACTCATTGAGCTCAACTTAAGATGACTTAAAACACAACCATCATATCCCACAAAAATAAATATTGGCCAAATACACCTCAGAAGCCTCTAATTACTTAAAAGTTAATACTATCCTCTAGATATCAAAGGAAATTTGGTCATGTGCATTGACCGCTACAATTTGGAGTGCAAAAGAGGGAATGTACTTGACAATCCGCTACAATTTTAAGAACAAAGAGACTCTATGGCACCGAGAGGTTGCAATCATAGCCTATGTTGGCCATAATCCATGTTGCAGCAATAACGAGATGTGAGGTAACAGTTATAAAATTTGGATGAACACAAAGAGACATTTACAAATACAACCTACCCTTTATAATACCTAATTGAAAAAATGGATACAATGCAAGTCCTTGTATCAATAATGTCTAGCAAATAGTAAAAAACTAGAACAATAAATTCCATATAAAAGTGGTTAGACTTAAAATGATAAGGAAAATTAAAAAATGCTAAACAAAATGTCAACTAATAAAAAAACTTACAAGGATAAGGTTGTAATACCCTAAAAATGGTCATCTAAACCATGGGCCCCTAATCTCGACAACATCACCAAGGTCCTAACCAAAGGCAATTAAATAAATCTTGAGCACACAATTAATTCTTTAATCATCAATGTCACATGGAAAAATAATCAACCAATATTAATTAAATATTTATATTTAATTAATTAAATCATTCCGAGTAAATCATTTTTAAACAATTATCTTATTTATTTTAATTAAATATCTTTTGTATATTTAATTAAATAAATCAATTTGCCATCAAATCAAGAAAAAGGAATTAATTTTAATTAAATAAATCAATTGAGCACAAATCTTCAAAAATGGAAATAAATCAAAAAAGGAATTAATTGACCAAAAAAGAATTAAAAATTTGAGAAAAGAAATCAATTGGAGATAATCTTGAAAAACAAATTAAAAATTGATGAATAATCTCAAAGAAAGCAATTAAAACAATTGAATATTAAAATCGAATGAAGTAGAGAATAAATCAATTTTTTTCTTGATTTAATCTTAATTTTAGTTCAATTTCCTTTAAAACTGAGAAAAGCATCCAATCACATCAATTCACCTGGATTGTGCTTCCTCTTAGAAAATCTTGACTGTTCATCATCATTTGATCTTAGTCGTTGGTTTCTTTCTAAATTTTCTACAAATTCAGGCTCTCATCTCTCATTCAAAAAAAAGATCCTAGAGGCTGGAGAATATATTGTTATTATACTATTTTTGCTCTAGACTCATTGAGATATATTGCATATTTATTATTTCATATTGATTAAATCATTTAGCTTAATATTGCTTAAATCTTGTTAGATTAATATTGCATCCATCTAGCATTCATCATGTTCATATAGATAAAATCCTTCGTCTTGATGTTGTCTAGTCACTGGTATTGCTTATAATCTGAGAGCAATCATATAGTCACATCTTTTAGAAGGCAATGGGTCGATTTGTTATGGTTTATTATTCATTGATTATATCTGATTAACCATGCATGTAATGACTTGATTGAAGTGTTGTGCTTACAGATACAGGTCCACTTTTCACACACACATTTATGGCACCCACCGTGGGGCAGAACACTACTTTTTTCAGCCTCCAAGACTGACTTTTTATTTTTGTTATTTTTCAGGTTTTTTGACTTTTCGGATTTTCGGTCGTACAGCCTCTATGTAATATCATACGAAATTTCTCACAGATTGAAACGACAAACTGCAGGTGTCGTACGAGAAGAAATCCTCTGTCGTACAAGCATAAATCCTTTGTCGTACGAGCAGAAATCCTCTATCGTGCGGGCATAAATCCTCTGTTGTGCGAGTATAAATCCTCTATCGTACGAGTAACTAATTTGTCACTTTTTTTTATCGTTCGGTTCAGTGAGAATACTCGTACGAGTTACTGTTTTGTCGTATGAAAAACAGAGAGTTTTTGTTTATGATTTTACTTGAAATAAGGCTTGTGGAAGGTCAATATATATGGAATATAACATTTAAGTTATAAGTGATATTTCCTCTTCTCTTCTCTCTTTCTTATACTTTAAGTTATATTCCATATATATTGTCTGGATGTTTGAGAGGGGTTTCGAACCTCCAGGAGTTATAATGCAAAATCTAGTTTTTGGAGGATCTTCCAAATTTCAGACTTAGTCAAATTTCAGGGCATTTCAGCATTCAGAGTGAAAAATTTGTAACCATGATTTGAAATTAGGCTTGTGTAAGCTCACCAAGAGATTTGATATTTCACTAACTTTTTCTTCTTGGAGGTTTCTAACAATTTCTTGCAGGTTGGAGGAGTTAGATTAGGATTCTTTTTTATTGAAAAACAAATTACTTTTCAGGGTTTTCTTTTTAATTAAATTTTGATTACGCTAACACTAACCCTGAATTGTCTTATGTCTGCCTGATATTTTCACAGCCTAACCAGTTTCTTGCAGGACGCTTGTCAAAGAATTTATCAATCAAACATACGCATGTCAAAGAATAAGAATAAAAACAACATGACTACTGATGTGTTGTTTTTGTAGGTTGCCTAAAGAAAATCGACCAAATATCGTGTATTCTTTAAATTCATTTTTTAGGCACTTAAATTGCTATCTGGTTAAAGAACAAATCTGTCTTTCGTGTTTTCAGAAAAATCTAAGAGGTAGGAGAGTATGCTCTTGTCTTTTATAGACAATCAGAAATCTAGACCCTCGAAGCTTTTTCTAAATTTTGAGATTTGTGTACCTTTAGTGGGCCTGTCATAGTGGGAAAAAGTAATCACCCTGTGAGAACGACCCAAGTGAGTACAGCTGGACCTGAGCATTCCAACTCACTATAATAAATAGGTCTCTGATGATTAAAGTCTCAGAGGATGGGATTATTTGAGTTTTCTCTTTGAGATCTCTCATATCGGGCATTTTGTAGGGCCTCACGGTCTCAATCGCATTTACAAGACTACAGCTTGTTTCGGTACCTTGTCGGGCTATAGGCCTCAATCACGCTTGCATGACTTCAAGGGGTAATTTCAAACGGAATTCCTGATTAAGAACTATAAAATAGAACCTACCCGATTCACCTTCGAAGGTTGATAATCTTTGTGCAAGAGAGATAGTAACTCTCCTAAGACACTTGCCATATCGTGCCCCCATTCGCATTTGGAGTCACCTAATACGGCTTTGAGAATCCATTGCATGAGACTCAGTGGCCGTATTCTGATTAGCTATTGGGTGTGTACCTAAGTCAACAAGCAAAGGTTTTCTTCTCTAAGCCAACTTCCATAGGGTTAGTGTGTTGTGCTTGAAATATTACATATCTCGCATGTTTTTTGTGTTTTCATCCCTGGAATTAAAAATTAAATACTAAAACTGGAGAAAAAAAATCAAACAGATCAAACAACTCAGTGATAAACTTTGTCTGTGTCAAAAACTAGTCTATCCTAGTCAAAATCAGTCCATCTTAGAATTGGTCATATTCAGTTGTCATACCCAGTCATTGAAAAACCCAGAATTTTTAGTCTCTGCTCTGTGAACAGTTGTACGAGTCTGGTAAATTGTCATCCTGCACCATATCCAGTGTCGTACGAGTCTTCTTATTTGTCGTCCTAAGGTCAATCCTCTATCATATGAGACCCAGCAGTCTGTCGTCTGAAGCTAAATCCTATGTCGTACGAGACATAACTGAACAGAATCATTTTTCGTCCGGGACCTACCCATTTGTCGTACGGTACTAGGCAGCAACTCGTACAAAATAGAACTGTTGTCGTCTTGAACTTGTTATATTGTCGTACAGTGCTAGAAATGCAATCATACGAGTCTCTGGTTTTGACAGTCCAGAACAGTTAAACCTGTCCAAAATAGTCTACAGCGAGCCTAAAACTGGTTATCATCTTCCTGAGCATAAACAACCTTGATAGTGTACCTCTGTCATTGTGTTGCACGATTTTGTCAATCATCTTTAAGCTAGTTCAAACAAAAATCTTATCAAACCTAAGTTAACTTAGATAACATCTTACATAGGATAGATCATTCCTGAAACCAGACCAGATCTTAGTTACTTCACTCAATCACTATGTTAAACGAACTAATAGCTCCAATTTGATCTTGACTTCTGCAACACATCTCGCTCTCGATCCTGTCGGTTAAAAATGCCTATTCAAACCAAAAACTCTTCTAATTTTTTTGACAAAATCAAGAATCTCATGGATACCTTAGCTCCAATTCCCATGGCTGCCTGTGCTCAAATGCTTCAAGATATAAAGAAAAAAATATATGACATGGAAATCCAACAAAATAGATCAATGACTCCATTTGAAAAATAAATGTATGATATCAAGTGTGAGAAACTTCAAGAAGTGCTAAAATGATTATGTGATTTGTCAGGCAAATACCAACAAATGATTGACAATCAAAAGCCAAATATCAAACAAGCTCACAAGACACTTTCACCAAGACAAAAAGACATCTATTCCCTAGATAGACAGTTTACACCTTTGGGGCAATCTATTGAGTCCGCTTTGGAAGAGCTTATTAAGAACAATCTTATCATATTGCCTAAAAAGACCACATGGGGATGGGAATTTATGAGTAAGTATTGTGCATATCATAGACAAAATGAACATAAGACTTCGCATTGCATAGAATTAAAACATAAGATTCAAGATCTCATTGATAATGGTGTCATTTAAATTTAAGATCCTAATGACTCACCTAAAGAAAAAGAAGGAACTATTTCTAAGCATGATCAAAATCGTGAACCTATGTCTAGAAAGGCTCCATATGTAGCCTCAATCCCTTCCATGATGCCTTCATCTCCTAAAACTTCTCAACAACAATCCATACCATCTCCTTCAAACAATGAAACTTCTCATGTTGACCTTCAAGGGCTATCTCCTATCGAAATCCAAGTTAATTCCAATATTGATACAAGTTCCTCTAAAGATTTAAAAGTCCCAGATCCTATGCCATCATGCACTCCAATTCCAATCATACCCACTCCAGAAGGCCCTTTCCAAAATGCTTCCCCATCATGCCAAAATATGGAGACCTTCCAAGAATGCCCTACACCTATGCAAAATCCTATCCCTTCCTTAGAAGCGACTCCATGTCAAGAGGATAATCTGAAAAATGAAGAAAAAAGTCCTATCATAAATCAAGATCAAGACACCCAAAATCCTCAATCCCATCTAATGATTGAAAAAGATCCTATTCTCCTGGAATCCCATGATGATCCCCTTATACCTTTCCATTTCTTCCAGGATGATCCCTTTCCATCTCAAGAGCAAAGAATCCTTTCAAATCCCATTCCTGATCCACTTCCTAAGCAAGATCATGATGCCTCTTCCACCTTTTCAAATGATCCTATTCAAAATGAAGAGTCAAACACCCTTCATACTCTATCTAATGGTCCTCTTCCATGTCAAGATCAAAGTATCCCTTCATCTCCTTGTCATAATCCTCCATATTCACCTCAAAATTCCATCATGCCCACAAATCCCCTTCATGATCTTATCATTCCGTACATTCCACCTACATCTCATAATGGACTTGTGCCTTCTTTCCAAAGCAAAGTGTATCCTACAAGTCAAAATATTTATAAAGGCAAAGGGGTAAAAATCCAAAAGAAAGAACCCCTCCATATTAAAGAAAGTGTTAAAGTTCATGGCCTCAGGGATATTTCTCAAGATGTTGGTATCTCTCATAAATCCTACATTTCTCCAGTTAAATCCAAATGCATGCCTTCTCCTTTGCCGCTTCCATCCATTCTAGGTCCCTATATCTCTCCATCCCTTATGCAGGATCAACAAAGGTACACATCTTCGAGTACCTTCCATCCATCTAAAAGACCTCCATATCATTCATATCTACCCACACATCTCCCTCCAAGCAATTTGGATGCCAAGCATAAAAGTCATAAATCAAGCAATCCACATGTATTGAAGGATCAACATGTCCCATCTAATCAACATGTCAAAACAAACCAAAATATGATCCAAAAAGAAAAAGAAAAATACAAAATGCCACAAAGGCCCACAAAGAAAGAACAAAATTCAAAATTTATATGGGTTCCTAAGGCACTTGTACAAGCAATGCGCTCTAAGGAACTACAAAAGCATGAAAAATCAAAAACCATGTGGATCTCTAAGCGGCTTCTTGAAGCACAACAGTCTAAAGAAAAATCAAAATTGGCATCCAAAATTGTTGTTCCTCCATCCAAACCTTCCAAGTCTATTCCTCCATCACCTCCTTCATCCATTTTTGGTTCTTATGCTCCAAAATCTATAACCTTTCCTCCATCCAAATCTCAAAATTTGAGATTCACTTCTCCTCCATATGTCCACCATCCCTCAAGGTGTGTGCCAATGTTGATCTTTCCAACATTTCCATCTAGCCATACACAATTCTTCCAACATCCCATCCATTATCCAACACCTCTTTTTCACCCTTCCATCCCTCTTATCCAATCCTTTGCATAAATCCTTGCCCTAGTTTCATTTCATTATCTTACCAACATCTTTGAGCATACCTTCATAGCCATGGTCTATTGCAACTCATATTTTAAGGGTACCATCCAAAGAAGCGAGACGTTGGGGTCCTTCTTCCATCCCCTATCATGCCTCCAATATCTTTCAAAAAAAGAAAAAGAAAAAATGATGAAAAAGTGAAAAAAAAAATCAGAAGAAAAAACTGAAGAGAAATAATTTCGTCCACGAGTGAAAACCACTTCTTGTGGCACCTTGGGCAAGTACCATGATGAAAACCTGGCAAACAAGCGTCATGTGTAATCCATTATCCTTTTGCACTTTACGCTGGGGGCAAGTTCCATGCATGTACATCCATCTATTATCCTTCTTCCTCCATTATCCTTCATCCTCCATTATCCCTCATCCGCTCTATCTACGTTCATATCCCTTTTCCACCTTTGATCTTCACAAGGTTAAGGATCTTTGTAGGCTTCATGTGTCCTATCTATTACACTTGATCTAGACCCTTTAGCTTCTCTCCATTGCTCACTTGCATCCTTCATTACTCCCTTTTGATCTTGCTTATCATATCTACCTCCTATCCAAATCTATCTCTTGATCTTGATCAACACTATGGACAAAATGCAAAAACATGCTTTCCACAAACCTCTTGACATGGCCACTTCTTTGGACCATATGGCTTCATTACGCTATATTGTTGCTTCGTTGCACTGTATCCTTGCTTTACATCACTAAAATCCTCACTTTACATTGCTAAAATCCTTGGTTTACATTGCTATATCTAAACCCTATGCTTGGATTAACGTTGTGAGATAGTCCTTGAAAGCGTCCACCATCATTCGCTTATCCATTCATGTACTTAAAATCCCTTTTTCCTTGCTAGACACTAGGAGAAAACATCAAAATCCTAAAAAAATCATTAAAAGTCCTTTAAAAAATCCTAAAAATCAGAAAATGTCCTGAAGAAATCCTAAAAATTAGAAAAAAGTCCTGAAGAAATCCTAAAAATCAAAAAATGTTCTGAAAAAAATCCTAAAAATCAAAAACAGTCCTGAAGAAATCCTAAAAATCAGAAAATGTCTTGAAAAAAATCCTAAAAATCAGAAAATGTCCTGAAGAAATCATAAAAATCAGAAAAAAATCATTAAAAAATCATTAAAAAAAAAAAAAAAAATCAAAAAAAGTCCTGAAGAAATTCAAAAAAAAAAAAAGAGAAAAAGAAAAACAGAAGAAAAAAAAAGGAAAAGAGAGAGAAAATGCCTTGGTGAAAACCTAGTAAACAGGCACCTTGGTAAAAAAAAAAATGAATCTCTTCCAAGCAAGTGAAAACCTGGCAAACAGGCGCCTCTTGTACTCAAGCGCTCCATCTATCAACGCAACGTTGGCATTCCCGCTTTCATGCATCTTTGCTTTCGCTTGTACATATTTCAGTCTTTTGTGACATCCTGGTTCATTGGAACCCTCATGGCTTGAAATCGATCATTGTCATAGTCTTAGGGTAATCGACAGAGCACATTACATGTCCTAAGCAGTGTCAGCCAAGTAAATCTTACGTCAGTGAAACCTGGTCGTCCACTCCGAGTCAGTTACCTGTCTCTTGACTACTGAAGAGTTTTATCACTGAGTTAACAAGCAAAACAACATAAAGGAAAACAATCACTAAACAGTTTGAGCTATGAATGAAAATTTTCTTTGTGTGTTGTCTTTTATATTGGTTTTCGATTATTATCCCTCTCAGTAACTCGAGGAAGTCTATTGTGACTAAGAGAAGCAAGGATTGGGGGCATAATATTTTCTTGTTTGCTACTTGTAGGAATGATCCCAATGATCTGGAAACATCTAAATTAGCTGGGTGTCTGTGATAAGAGCCTTCACATCAAGGTGGAATCGCCTCACATACCTTGAATCCGCTTATTTGAATGCTACAGGGAGGTCCACGTCATTTGTTTGTTTGTTTTGAGGGAATTTCTTCATTGTGCAATCCGGGTCCATGCGTAATCTATCCAAGGATATGAACGAAAAAGGGTCATTGTGGACAAGATAATTAATATTGTACATGAAAAGCAAGGAACTCTACTCTACCTGCTATAATTGTAAAAACGCTCAATGATGACAATTAAGCTTTTTCAAAGTCCAGTGACTAGGTTTAGGATTGCATTTTGCATCTCAATTTGCATTTCATCCTGCATCTTGTGAATTTAAAGTGATTTAGGCATGATAACAATGATCTCTTTACATTTTGAACGAGCGTCAGGAGCATCATCATTTCTTCGCTAAGTGGTCTCTTTTCATCATTTCTCCGATCGAGTACTTGTGTTTTGAGATGTTAGATGCATACATGAGCATCTTATATAGATTCATACATTCACTATCATTCATTTGCATTCATCTTATTGTATAGAAAAATGAAGAAAAATTGCATTACTCATTCTCATTACTCATTTACATCATCATTTATTTGCATATGAAAAGAAACAAAAATAGACATTCATATTCATTTGCATTCATACATTCATGTTGAAAAGAAATGCATACATATAGAATAAATCATTTAGAACAACATCTCATAATCAATCAACACAAGTACAATGAAATCAAATCAAGAGCTCGTAAATCGACTGTCCTAAGTCCATTTTCGGGATCGAAATCGAAATCTGGGGTCAATTCTCTAATCGAAATTTCACAATTTGGACCACTTAGCGCTCTTTTCATCAAATGATCATTCTTTCTTCAATTTGCGCTCAATTTCTCGCGAATCAACGCAGAATCTCAATTTAATTTCTACAAATCAACTTTGCGCTCAATTTCTTATCAAACAACGCAAAATTTTCAAAAATTCCTCTGAATCAATTTGTGCTCAAAACAACTTATCATCGCTAAATAAATTGCCTGTAATCATGAACCCTCGCTATCTTTCAATTTCACTCCCGAGGGGGTATACTCGTGACCTTATGACCTCACATTCTTCAATGTTGAGAAACTTTTTAAATCTTCATCGAAAGTCGAAAAAAAAAATCTTTTTCAACTAAAAAAAATCAATCAAATAAGACCTCATTGCTAGGGGCATTTCAACTTCATCGCTTTATATCAAGTTGAGATTTCTTGATCATCTGAATCAAATCAATCTCTAGGGGCATATCAGTTTCATCGCTTCATCTCAAGCTAATATTTGTCTTCATCTGAATCAATCTCTTAACGTTAATTAGTTTCATCACATTTCATCAAGTTGATTATTCATTTAAACTCAATCAAGGGTTTAAAGAGTATCTTTGATCACGGTCAATCTAAGAAGGTGTTCAGTATTCGTCGCTTTGGATCAAGCTGGACAGTTTATCTTTACTCATCGTATCTTGATCAATCAAGTTCAAGTTCGATATCTTTTGTTTCTATCGTTCCTAGTTCAATCAAGTTCCGGAACGGTATCACTTTAATCAGACTTCATTTAGCTTTGTCGCTTCGAATCAAGCTAAACACCTCGCTTTTCATCTAGTTTGTGATCAATCAAGTTCAGAACTAGCATCTCCTAGACATCAACTATTCTTTGAACTAACGCGCTGCTCACACATTAATTCAAAGAGGGGCAAATGTAATACCCTAAAAATGGTCATCTAAACCATGGGCCCCTAATCTCGACAACATCACCAAGGTCCTAACCAAAGGCAATTAAATAAATCTTGAGCACACAATTAATTCCTTAATCATCAATGTCACATGGAAAAATAATCAACCAATATTAATTAAATATTTATATTTAATTAATTAAATCATTCCAAGTAAATCATTTTTAAACAATTATCTTATTTATTTTAATTAAATATATTTTGCATATTTAATTAAATAAATCAATTTGCCATCAAATCAAGAAAGGGGAATTAATTTTAATTAAATAAATCAATTGAGCACAAATCTTCAAAAATGGAAATAAATCAAAAAAGGAATTAATTGACCAAAAAAGAATTAAAATTTTGAGAAAAGAAATCAATTGGAGATAATCTTGAAAAACAAATTAAAAATTGATGAATAATCTCAAAGAAAGCAATTAAAACAATTGAATATTAAAATTGAATGAAATAGAGAATAAATCAGTTTTTTCTTGATTTAATCTTAATTTTAGTTCAATTTCCTTTAAAACTGAGAAAAGCATCCAATCACATCAATTCACCTGGATTGTGCTTCCTCTTAGAAAATCTTGACTGCTCATCATCATTTGATCTTAGCCGTTGGTTTCTTTCTGAATTTTATATAAACTCAGGCTCTCATCTCTCATTCAAAAAAAAGATCCTAGAGGCTGGAGAATATATTGCTATTATATTGTTTTTGCTCTAGACTCATTGAGATGTATTGCATATTTATTATTTCATATTGATTAAATCATTTAGCTTAATATTGCTTAAATCTTGTTAGATTAATATTGCATCCATCTAGCATTCATCATGTTCGTATAGATAAAATCCTTCGTCTTGATGTTGTCTAGTCACTGGTATTGCTTATAATCTGAGAGCAATCATATACTCGCATCTTTTAGAAGGCAATGGGTCGATTTGTTATGGTTTATTATTCATTGATTATATTTAATTAACCATGCATGTAATGACTTGATTGAAGTGTTGTGCTTACAAATAAAGGTCCACTTTTCACACACACAAAGGCATATTCACAACTTTTGCAGTCGCGCCATGGATATCAGCACTAGAAGAAACTCATAGTTTTAGTGTACATACAAGACAATATGGGAGTTCATTATACCCAGCGACTTGTGGTGTTGTTGTTTGTGTTGGCTCTGTTGGACCCTGCAATTAAGATTCAATATACATTATTCAATAAGATTAACTGTGCAACATAATGAAATATTGAAAAGTGTGTTATCTTATTGAGCTTCGCTTTGTTTCGAGAATAGTTTAATATTCTCTACATAACAAGGCCAACCACATGAAGGTGGAAGCTCATTTGGCCCCTCCCCCCCCACCTAACATCACTCTAAATTTCTAGTTAACATCTAACATTCATTCATTCTTTCATCCATTATTAAAATATAGCATTCATTCATTATCACATAATGTTCATTAACACATAGCATTCATTAACATCCATTAACACACAACATTCATCAATATTCATTAACACATATCATTCATGAACATTCATTAGAACATAATTACATTCATTAACACATAGAAATCAGTCATTATCAAATAAGGTAGATTGCAATCATTTCTTTTTTTCTTTTTTTTTTTGAAGCTATGTAAAAACTAAGTGGAGCATCATTTTCTTCATCATTTCCCCCATCTTTAGTTGTTTTGCCCTCTTCTCATGATCTCGATGTATGCCTAGTCCTATACAGAGGACGAGGACACTGAACCAAAGGGGGGTCATCTGCATAACAAAGAAATGGGTTAAATTCAAAATATTTTTTATTATTGTTACAAGTATTTCATTAATTTAAAGGACATAACTGTGGCACTCTGTACCTGATGGGGCGACATCATCTTCCACATCATTTTGTCTAGCCTCAGCCTTAACATGCTAAACACCCTCTAGATCCTCTAGAGTTGAAATACGAAAGGTTGCATTAATCAATACACCAATTACAATTAAATTTGTTTAAAGGAATAACAGTGGTCCTCTTTACATAATTGGGGAACATCTTGTTCCTGATGTTGTCTACCCAGATCATGCTCCACTTGGTCACCACCGACTACATGCTCTAAAATATTAACAAAAAAGGTTACATTAATTACTACACTAACTACAATTAATTAAGATGTTTAATTGTATTAATAATTACATTAAAAAAATTGAATATCAAATGAATACCTCCACTATTGGAATGCACATCCGGACCTTCATGTCTAGGTTGTGTTCCACGATTAACAGGCTGCATTCCAATGTCATGTGCATTGTTATCATTGCTTGCTTATTTAAAAAGAATATAGTCACTTTATGTTGCAACTTAACTTCAAATAGATTATTGGTAAAGTATTCAATTTGAAATCATTTTTATTTAGCTTATTTACCTTTGTGACGGATGCATCAAAATCTTGTGTTTGCCCACTCAATTCTCGTAGTCGTTCAACCACGGCTGTATAGCCTTGTTGCTAGGCAATTCTCTTGTCATCTTCCGTGGGCGCTCTATTGAAATCAAAGCCCTGCATTTTTGCTTAGTATCATGAATTTTGCTTGTATTGTTTGATCAAAAAAAAATTGTTTGCAATTTACAAATATTTTGATGTGATATTTCATTTACTAATTCTTACATATTTTGATGTGATATTTCATTTACTAATTCTTACAATTTGTGCAGAAAATTTCATATAACCATCAGAGACGATTTTGTGTTGCCCGTGCTTTTCTTGTCTTGCCTTGGTTGCCTTTGACGTGTCACTCAGTCTATGAAAAGTTTTAAATATGTTAGATTATATAAATATAAAAAGTAATTAGTACATAATTACATTCTTAATAGTATCGCATACCTTCTTCTGGCGTCTGGTGGTGTATTTCCTTTCTTCCTTTCAATTCTCTCCTTCACATCCAAAATCAGGTCCTTCCACTCCCTCTCTGGAATCATGGTGGGACGCTTGTCCTTTACGTTCTTCTCTAAATGTGTCTTGTATTGGTCCCTCACATACTTTAGATATGTATCAGCTTTTTCAAGGAGCTTGGTTTTGTCGAATGTGTCATTTCCGAACAACCCAACCACATGGTTTGTGAGTTCATCTTTTAACTTTTTTTCTTGGTCATTCCACCTTTAAAGCAAAAACAAACCTGTTAAATTCAGAAATAAACTGAAGCTACCTTAGATATAGTTCAAGAAAAGGATCAAAGGAAAACTATTCTAGCAATGATATGAAATCAAAATAGTGGATTAGGTTTAGGTCACATATGATGTTCCACCTTTTACATATGGTGGGCCCAAATATCTGCAATGCAATGTCATTAAGATTTTTATAAAAAATATCATTTCCTACAAAAAAAAATCATGGGATCATTAGTCCAAAATGAGTGATCAGTAAGTAAATTATAATTAGAATATATATAATAATAATTTTAAAGTACCTAGAACCTTTTGTATCTTTAAGGGAATCAATTATTTGTTGCTCACCACCAATGTGGCCTGCAACATTCCCATACTGGCAATACAGGAAGATCCAGGAAATGATGGTATGTTATCAACAATAGTTGCCTTTGGCGCATCCTCATGTGCATCTCCTGCTGCAAAAAATGAATCCACTATGAAATGCCCCCAAGAAAGAATGCTTCAAGGGAAATAAACATATAACGAAAGAGAGAGCAAAAGAGGGATCTACCAACAGTGGGCGGGTCGACATGACGTGCAGTAGACGATGTATGCATGTTGCGTGTTGCCGACATTGCAGTCGGTAATACAGGTGGGGCTAACCTCGGATGAGGCAATGTTTGCACAAGAACATTGATAGCACCTGAATAATAATACATTAAATATAAAAAACATTAAATATATGAAAATTGCAAGAATTGTAAACAAGGATGAACCTTTATTAAGAATTATAAAGAAAGATGAACCTTTATTAAGTGTTTTATGCTAATCTTAATGATGCAATAGTATGAAGGAGGACAAAGGTAGGTAAATTTGTGACAAGAGGGCAGTGTAAAGGAAGAAGGAAGGAGACACCTTGAAGAACACTGTAATGTATTATGGTTTGATAAAATCAATAAAATTTTGTGTTTTGGAACTTGTTAATTGTAAATTTCCATGACAGTCATGTTTCATGCACTGTTTCAAGTTTCTTCTCATCAAGAAAATAGATTAAAAATGTCTAATCAAGGATTGGAGGGTGAAGTGTAATGAATTAACTTTTTTTGTGCCAAGTTAGAGCAATGGTCGTGAAGAATGAGGAGAGTTTGAATTGTTTTTCTCTAAACTGTCCAAAACCCTCAGTTCTGGGTTAGTCACAAGGGTTTGTTAATATCCATTGATGTATTCATTGAAAAATTCTCAAATTCTGGATTCCTATTGTCAACTCAAGTATCTTTCATACTGAATTGTTCTTATGTTGAATGGTTGTACAAATGTCAAGAAAATTAGTGCCCTAGCAGACTAAGACAAAGTTTTCCCTGTTTTGGGACAGCAAACCATAGTGTTTTGTTGAGTGATGTCCAATGGGTTGAAATAGGATTATGTTGATTAAATAAGGTTGGAACAACTCTAAAGAACCTTCCCCAGTATGATGGATATTGATCCTAAGGTGTTGAGGCACTAAAAATGGGATGAGTATAGTGTTTATGGGTTGCAAACTATGTTTGAAGATCTAATATGTCTCAGACGGTATCATGTATGATGTGTTTTGGGTGCTCAAAGTGATAAGCCAAGAAAGTTTCAATCTACCTGTTTGATCATGACAGTCACAATGAATGGTAGTTTTGGTTCCTTATTTTGCAGTTTTGGAATTTGTAAGGATTCTATGAGTAAGTGCATATTATGATTACTTGAGCAGTTGGAGAAGACATTAATGAGATGAGGACAGTGAAAAAACACTCTTGGAGGATAGGGGTAAGCATATGTTAAGGTATGATGGTTGAAATTCTTCGTATTTTCACAATGTTAAGGCTAACATGGAGTTGCTTGAACATGTAACTTGTTTGGTTGGAAGTTGAGCTCAAGTAGAATGTGATGATCTTTAAAAGGAAATAGTATCATATAGTGAGAGGTGAGTTAACAGTGAAGAACAAATCACAGTATGAAGCTCTCAAAAATTATAAGTAATGAAGTGAGAGGTTGACCCAAGTCAAGGATCTAGAAAAAGGATGTGTTGGGGGTTTGTTGAGAACAAGATAAGGGAAGTGTAAGGGGGTTTGTAGCCCTAAGGTATGAATGATTAGTCATGAAGAGCATCAACTAGATCCCTCTACATCAACTACATAATAAATATATGATCAATAACACTAGCATTAAAAAAGCAAGTTCACAAGTCCAAAGGAGTAGTTTTAATGTATAGAACATGGTCATCACCTGAACTACTTGCAATACCTTGATCATGGCCACCAGGTTGATGAGGACACATAAAATCCTATAAAAACAACACGTACATATTTTCGTTAATGACATAAAAGAGAATAAAATATAAACCATTATTGAACTTTTGTTATAATTAAAGCTTTCATTACTGCTTACTTGCAAGTTTTGTGTTGTCTACATCAATTGTTGCACCCTCTCTTTTATTTCATCGGTTTGAGGGCTCATGGATGCCAAAGCAAGAATCTCTCTATTAATTTTTCTAACAGACTTTTTCATCATTTCTATATGGTTTGTGGTAAATGTGATGTCATCATCGCATAATATTGTTGAGTCCACATCCCTATAGATGTGCCAAGGTACTGCAGGTCCCTTTCCCTTTCCCTGAACATCCATCTATGACAAGAATATTATTAACACTATCAAAATTACTCCAAAACACTCAAGAAAATAACATAATAATGTAACAGTTTGCTTCTACCTAATTTGTACAATTACAATGAGGTTTACCCACTCGGTAGAAGTGTCAAGACCTACATCCATGTCTGTGCTATGTGACAGATCCATGTCGCCTTGTGACAAATAAAAAATATTGAAACATTAGCGAAATGAAACCAATAGACTTAACAAAAAAACTTAATAATAAAATGGTCTATTGAAGTCATTAATTGGAGGTTGGTTTAAATGGTATATAGTGTGTACCATCCCCATGATAGTAACTTTGTTTGTATCTATATGATTCAAATTCTAATCGATTAGCAGCTCTTCCCCTACACTTATTTATTTTATCACACATGCGAATACATGATTTCTCTCACGCGCCTCAAATATGCAATTGTGTTGTCTATTAGTTGACCCAGGTCACGTACTATTTATAAAACCTGCAATATTCCTTGTTGCTTTTGGCCTTCCATCAATGTATACAACCACTCGTTTACTTTGATCATTATCTTTTTGTTGTATATAATTTGTTGACAATGCATACCTATGCATACTTTTTTAATATCGAACAATCTGCATTCAATTTTTGTAATTGTAACAAGGTCCAACATACTCCATCAATTCAGCAACTTTGTTGTAACAAACCTTTATGTCGTCCATGGAAAATAGGCCCAAACCATGTAATGATGAAGGTGTTATGCGACATATCCTCTCGTTAACAAAAAAATCAGTGTTTATTGGAGGAAGTTCCTTGGGTACCCATTGTTTTTGTAGATGTTTGTACCTCAAGGGCACCTCGATGTCGCCTTTGGTCTCATCATCATAAGAACATGACCCCCATTGAGCAAGGAAAAATTTCATGCGCTTATTGAATTTTATTCTAATCTTTTGCCCTCTAGTTGATCTCCCTATTTTAGATCTACTACATGTCTCACTTTCATCGTCTATTCCTGCATTTCCCTCACTCAAGGAAGACACATCTGACAAATACCTATTTGGTGATACCTGCACTCCATAAATGAGAGATTTAGTTGGTAATGAGAGAGATATTTTTCAAATGAGGGTAATGTTGATGAAGAAGTCGGCCCTAAAGTTGATGTTGAGATTAAAATTTTAATAATTCCAACTGGGGCCTCAAGTGTTGATAACTATATTAGGTTTTCTGCTAATGTCGAGGTTTGAAAAACTGAGGAAGTTTGTTTGCCTAGTAATTTTTAAAAGATAAATTGTTTCTATAGGGTGTATTGACTTATACTTGTTGATCCATGAGACTGTGTAGGATCCTCATCAAAGGGGTTTAGGTTCCTGCATATGTAGTTCAATTATCTTATGTTAGTTAAAATTTACATGATACGTATACTAAAAATTACATAGTACACAACATGAACAATATGCAGTCATCATAATCATTGTATATTTTTTTATTCCTTACCTTTACTTTATGTAGATTGTACAAGATCCTCAACTAAAGGGTTGACAATGTCTGTAGTCAATTACTTGTTTACACCAAGGGTGGCAACATCACACAAAATATATACATGAAATCAGCACCAATAATTGAGCATCATAAGCATTACATTTGTAATTTGATAAACAATAAATACATATGTATCATAAGCATCACATATGTATCATAATAAACATGTAATCCATCAAATATATATCATAAATCACCATCCATTGCATAGCTAATAAAAAGTCCACATAATGAATTAATTATGTAACCATATAATTCAAATAAATTTCTATCAAGAAATCAATATTAAATAGATAATATATTAATCGCATACCTCATACATTTCATTCATGTCATTGATCTTCTTCTTCATCCAACTCATCATCATGACCATCATGATCATCATCGCCATCATCATCGCCATCATCATCATCATCATCATCATCATCATCATCATCATCATCATCATCATCATCATCATCATCATCATCATCATCATCGTCGTCATCGTCATCACCATCATCACATCACCATCACCATCATCATCGTCAGCAGCAGCAGCATCATCATCATCATCAACTTCTTCTTCTTCATGAATATTTATGTCAGGAACATCATCAACTAATTGTCCATCATGATCATCTACATCATCTTCTACTTCTTCGGTATCTTCTTCTTCCATCACATTATACTTTATCGGCCTTCCTCTTGGATCATGTCTAACAAAAAATGACCAACCCGATTTATGTGGAACCTCTAAGTAAAATACCTGCTCACATTGGCTTGGAAGAACATAGGGCTCATCCCCAACTGGCTCAAACCACCTTGTAATAAAACCATTGTAAATCCATTATCATGCTCAATAACAGTTCTATCAGGATCATTTTTATTCAGTCGTAGCCTATACCATTTGACAACGAACATAACTAATTTGAAGGAATTAAAGTCACACTCAAGTATATCATCCAGAATTCAATAGTATCAATTTTGAGACTCTTGAAGATGTATGTCGTTTCTAGATGAAATATTGGTCACCTCAAAGACCACAGTTATCACAGAATCACAAGTTTTCTTTGTGTCATCCATCTTTTTGATGCAAAATTTATGACCATTGAAGCACATAGTGTTGTGGTGTTTGACCTGCAATATGTCAAACATGTAAAAATTATTGCATCGTGAGTTGATAAACATATGGGTGATTAATAAATTTATACGTACCTGATTATCTCTTAAACCATATGCTAAATCAATTTCCCTTTGCGTAACATTGGAATCTCCATTACGATGAGCTTCTTTAACCAATCAAGCCACACCTTCCCATGTTAATGTGTGACTAGAATGTTGACATTGTTCAATCCATACTATCATCCAAACAAGATTGTTTGCAATATACAAATGTAGTGCATCCCACTCTCGACCAATGGTACAAAAAATAAATAGATGACTTACAACCAATTTATTTTCAAGATTAAGAATTAATTAAATACAATAACATCTTATAATTACCTCTCACTTTTCTCAATCTACCTTTCCCCATCAAGTACTCCCCTTCAAATTTGTTAATGGGGTTGGGATCCCAAATGCGAACTGCATGGATCTTTGCTACAAACTTAGGAAGATATTCAGTAATTTACACCATAGTCTGGTGTACCATATATCCCTCCACCATAGAACCCTCAGGATGTGCTCTTTGTCAAACCAAATCCTTCAAAAATTTCAAGTGTCTCTCAACCATCCACATTGACCTAGTGTGTACAAGTCCACACAATCAATCTCCTCAACTTGGTGTATGAGGTAGTGTTCTTGTGCATTGAAAAAAGTTGAAGGTAGACACTTTTGCATTTCACACATTAGATGAGGAATTTTTCTCTTCTAATATTTTATATCTTCTTTATGGATTTCTTTAGATGACAACCACCTACAAGAGATTCAAGACGCAAAAATATATAAACGAGAATTTACAAAATAATATACAATATATTACATAACAAGTAAAATAAATCAAAAATATAATATCTATACAACAAATTGAACAAACATCACTACTTACCTCATGTATTTTCCAAGATCATATATGACTTGCTTGACATTATTGTCGAAGCTGTCTGGGAGAGATAGAGGTGGAACGTACTGCAACAATTATAAAATGATCTTTTCATTATTTTCTAACATAATACAATGAAAATTACATGTGCGGTATACGAATATATAGTAAATACACAAGAACATGAATTACCTTAATGAAGGTGTGCCAATCATGCATTTTCATCCCTGACCCAATTTCACTTTTCTTTGATATGAGATTGTTTATGTTCGCAGCAAATCCTGCGGGAAATCGAATTTTTCGTATGACTTCTTTTATAGAATTGCTTTGTTGCTCTGTTAATAACCAAGAAAGGGCACTTATATTAATCTGGTCTCCATTTCTATTTGATTGAATGACATTTTTTATTGCACGATTGGATTCTTGAATATCACTACAAATTTTGACATTTTTTTCTTTGTCACACCTTCCATCCAATATTTTCCATAATGTCTCTATTATATTCTTTCCAATATGCATAGTATCAAACAAATGCACAATTTGTAGTTGCTTGTAGTAGGGCAACCTACTAAATTATCTGGGATAACTTTTTAGTCCCTTTGGAACGTGGTCATTCATGCCTTGACGACCTTCATGATCATCAATTACATCATCAGTAAATAAAACACGATAGAAAAATACAAATTCCAAATATAAACCATTAGATGGAATTACATTACCTAGACGATTCATTCTATTATATTTCAACTTCCAGAGGTGAGGTGTCATTCTTCATGGCTTTGATGTAGTCTCTTCTTTCCCATTGAAAATATATTTTTCAGTATTCCGATACTTATAATTTTTGTGGAGGAAGTGCCTATAATCATCAAACACCTTCTTTCCTAAACTTTTTGAATGATGAGATTTCATCTTTGGATCACAAACTGGACATGCAAATTTCTCCTTTGTTTGAAGACCTACAAGATAATGTATAATTCAATTAAATATGTAAACTTTTATAATTATAATTATCATGCACAATTTGAACACTATAACATACCACAAAAATGTGTTAGCCCTCGGGCATCATGTATAGTCCATACAAGCATTGCATGGAATTGAAATTGTCTTTGTCCTATTGTCTAGAGACGTCATACATGGTGACAGCATTCCATAACTCTAGCAACTCGTTGATAAGAGGCTCAATATATACATTCATATCTTTAACTTGGTACTTACCTAGTTGAATGAACAAAAACATTACATAATTATTATGACCATTTTACTGCAATAGTTATAATTCAATGTAGATGACTATTAAATGATAAAATACCTGGAACAATCATTGCCAACATTATGTGCTCCCTCTTTATTGACATCCATGGAGGAATGTTATTGTTGATAACAAAAATAGCCCACACCGAGTAAACAGATCTCAACTCTCCAAATGGATTGACACCGTCTGCTGCCAATGAAAGCCTAAGATTACGAGGTTCTTCTTTAAAGTGTGGCCACTTTTCCTCTATGTCCATAAATGTTGAACCATCCACAGGAATTCAAATAATGTCATCTCGACTTCTATTGTGTGCATGGTAATCCATAAATTGTGCCAAGCTAGTGCACCTAAATAATCATTGCATATGTGGAATAATGGGAATATAACGAAGAACCTTGTGAGGCACCTTTTTTGTTATTTGATCTATTCGATATCTACTGATATGGCATTCAGGGCATTATGTTCCAAATTCATGTTGTTTATGATATATAATATAATCATTGGGATAAGCATCTATTGCTTGATACTCCATTCCAATATCTCTCATAATGGCAAATAATTCTCGGTATGAGCGAGGTAGAATATTTGATGCTGGTAACAAAAACTCAACTATCAATCTACAGCAAAAAATATATTTTGTTAATATAAAAAGTATTAATGGTACATGATTCGCCATTTATTAATTATAATGACATATATGACATACCTTAACATACATGAGATTGTTATGTTGGATAAACCATTCATAACCTTCAAGTTCACCAACAACAATACAGCGGAGAGAAGAGATGTTTGGGAGCCTTCGTAAAGGGCCTCATATGCCTTCTCAAGTAGAGGTAAATCATGAACAACATCAAGGTCATCTTGATCATCATGATCAGTTGTGCCAGTACTAAATGTGTCATGGATCAATGTATTTGTACCATCACCTTCAATTGTGTTTTCTAGCACATGATCGTCATCTTCCATGGGATCATTATCTTTAGCTTCGATATTCACACGTCCATGTTCCTCCACTTCGAAAACCATATTCTCTGGGTTGTGTTGGTCCATATCATGTGCCCTGGGGTGCTCGGCCTATATAAAAATGATCAACGTAAATAAATTGTAATCATGATCTCATCATCAAGTGATTTCTTATGTATATAAATTGTTAAAACGATATAATGAACAACTTACCAATGGATGATAATCATGTCCCCCTTCAATGTGACCATGTTTTTTATTACGGAAAAACCAAGTTTTGAAGGGACCCCAAAACTCTTTACAAAGGAACCATAAAAGATAAAAGCATTAAGAAACTAAACGGGACAGACAACGGAAAAAACCAGCAAAGTGTTGGGCAAAAGCCAGCACAAAAGTCCAACACTACCAGCAACAACCAGCAAAAATAGAAAAAAGGCAAATTACATTATGTTTTTAAGGTTCAATGTGACCATGTTGCCTACAATGTTTCTTAGTTGTTTTGATTAGAAGCCTTCTACTCTTTAAGCCCTTACAAATTTTGCAGGGACAATAACATTTTCCATCACCTTTTCTTTTCAAGTTATACCACAATCTAGCAATTGTCTCCTTATTTTGTTCTTCGTTGATATTATCTGACATTGTCTTTCTTCACAGGCAAAAAAACCAGGCTATGGAAACTTCAGTGCATAACCTTCACAAACTACGCAAAAGGATATCTCAAGAACAGAAGTCTTCTTAGAACTACTTATATAGAAGTTGAAATGTTAGTTATGAAATGATTTTTCAGTATAATATACCAAATTAAAATACTTAAACATAGAAAAATTGCAAATCGAACCAAAACCATTTAACTCTTCTTTTTCATCTTAAAACATTGAACTTAATAGAGAATGTATTTAATGTAGCTAGTGGTCACAAATTCTTTTGAGGTAGATGTTCAATCATTAGATGTTCAACATAAATTATTTTTCCTCTCCCACCAATTCTTCCTCCCTCCCTCTTTCTCTCCCTCCCAGCAAAAGATGTTGAGTGCAGATGCTAAATGGCATCAACAGAACTGCCCTCATCATGGCATCTAAAAAAATACTTAAGGAGGCAAATAGTTGGAGTGAGATTATTATAAGTGCCATCAACTATGCATTTGAATTATTCTGAGTGCAGTCAACCTGAGTGAATCAGGCAGATTCATTGAGGACGGCCCATTCAACAGTCAGATTTGCATCTATTGGATTAGGCACTGAACAGAGGGCTTCACATTAGACTTCAGTTAGTGACTATGATTAGTCGCCAATCAGATAAGTATATCTGATATCTGCTCATGTAATCCGAACATTATATTGATATCTTTGATATGAACTTAATGTTGGGTTTTTCCTCCAATCTAGATGTTTTCCCAGAGTAATCTGTGTGTGTTGTCTTGTGTTTTTGCTTGTATTGTTTATTTTTGAGTTTAATTATTAATTCTAATCACTAAAATTAACACCTTCTATATAAGTGATAGGGTGCCTTAAGGTAATCATAGTGATCCTTGAGAATGGTATGAACTCATAATTTTAGTAATTCACTATGTTACCAGTAAGACAAAATTACTTGGAGAAGTGAGGACACGTTTGAATTTTATAAGGTGTCAAGAGTTTCTTCCTAGAGGGGATCTTACTAGTATATTAATGATAATAAATTATTTATTAGAGTTTTTCCTAATTCAGTTTTCCACAAGGTAAATCCCTTGCATTATGTCCTTCTCATGTGGTGTTTCTTTTATATCTAGTATGTAATTGCTAACTAAATTTTCAATTTGAATAAAGGGCCTTTTCACCTTCCCAATTTATTTGATTCAAGTCCTCCTGAGGTAAACGCCATGATATTGGACAAAATGAAAAAATAATCAGAACCCAGGTTCCTAGCAAAATGAGTAAACAATTTCATCCCACGGCAAGCACAGTCCACATTATAAACTGCAAATTTACCAAAGATCAAGGGGGCAAATGCTTAAAATTGTATGATAAATATTCGAAATTAATAAACCAAGTAGACGGTTTGTTGACACAGCCAACTCCATGCTAGAAGAATCCATGGTAGTAGGCAATAGATGGTTGAGGAACTCTAGACAAATCCTGCAAATGGTTGATACTCTTCGCAAACATATTCAATGCCCAATACAACACCAAAACGCAGGAACAAACAAAAGATGATCTCACAGAAGCAAACTTAAAAAGTGTTACACCACAAATACCCTCTATGTAAAATGCAAAGAGTAGCTACCGAAATCAAGGAATGTAGGAATGCATATAACCATTAGAAAGTGCAAGATTGCAGACAACGTCACATACCAAGTTACCGTGAAAACCTTAAGTGCCCTGAAAATGCGAACACGAACAGTCGACCAAGTTACCGCAAAAATCTTAAGTGCCCTAAAACTGCGAACACGAACAACCGACGGATAAATACCTTATACTTAATAATCAATTCCCTAAAAATTCCAATCAAATAGAAACTTGCAGAACCCATAGCCAAATAAAATAAAATCCCAACTGCAGGAGCTGCGTTAGTTGAGTAACCGTGTGTTGCCAGTCATTACAATTCACAAACTCTACCCACGTGTTAGCCGAGTTTTGTCCGATACTTCTACATTATTTACTTGTAAGTTTTCTAACATATTATGAGTATAGAAGCATTGGCTTCAAACGAGTTCATAATAATTGTGCATTCCATGTTCTTAACTGCATTGTGGTTGTGGTTAATTATCCACATGTGTAATGTCATATTTTAAGTATGTATAGCAAAAACTTCATGTTAATGAAGTGTCTAGCAGAATTTTCATGTTGATTATGGATCAACAAATCTATGAGTGAAGTATATATCTCATTTCATTAATCTTGGATATACAAGTATAATTATATCACTTTGGATACACCCTTTTATAATCAAGGTCATAATGTGTGAATAAATAGATTATAAGTGAATAAAAAATTCACAAATATAATATGTAGTGCTCATAATGTGTCTCTAATGTCATTCAAGTGTAGTTCCCGATATTAATTCTCATACTTGTTGGTGGGTTGGATGATCTGTATCCAAATGATGATTCTTAACCATTAGTAGCATGGAGTGTTAGAGATATGTTATACGTCACAATATGATACCATGATCAACATAATTGTCATGATGAAATAAGCGCACATGTGTGCTATCATTTTAAATGAGCTATATCTCATTTCATAATATTATACGACATAAAGATGGAATGCATCATAATAACAAGTTACAACATAATAAGTGAGATATGAGAGATCCATTAAGGTACGTAATTATTATTAAATTATTCATCTTACGCATATTGGCCCAATTAAATTCTACTTTATCAAGTAGGTATAATGACCAAATTTTCTTACTGGTTAACTCTATCATATAATGAATACAAAAGGTTTAAGAGTTCAAATTTAAAATAGTTTATATACAAACTATCAAAACAAATAAGTTTGATATGGTAACTCAACACAATCATTAAAATTTAATCATCGTATATAACAATCAAGAGTAATAATCGTGAGTGAATACTGGGGAATACAACATAGTCAATTTGCAAAAGAATGAACATTCATGAGGTGCAAAGCCATTCAAATCAGATGTATATAAGACTAGCAATTGCACTTTTGGTGTGCAATGGGTACGCCGAAAAGGTTTCGAAGGTTAATTAGGAAAAAATTTGATGTATTGTTTTGCATGCATGTGTGTAGTAAATGAGGTTAATTAGTGGGCCCTACAACAAATGATGTTGTTTTTGCAACAAAGGTTTCAATCGAGAAGCGATAATTTTAAATCAACTATGGATCCACTTGTAGGGATCCAAAGATGATTGAAAATGATAATCAGACTCATGTTATGTTTGCAATAGAGATAGAGAGGGAGAAATAGATTTGGGAAGAGTGAGAGAGAGATGGGGTGAGAAGATAAAGGTTGAGATGGAGGAGAGAGGGATAGATAGAAATGGAAGAGATAAATACATATAAATATAGAGAGTGGGGGAGAGATAAAAATAGATGGAGATATAGGGAGAGGTATATGGTAGTAGGCAATAGATGGTTGAGGAACTTTGGACAAATCCTGCAAATGGTTGATACTCTTCGCAAACATATTCAATGCCCAATACAACACCAAAATGCAGGAACAAACAAAAGATGATCTCATGGAAGCAAACTTAAAAAGTGTTACAAATACCCTCTATGTAAAATGCAAAGAGTAGCTACCGAAATCAAGGAATTTAGGAATGCATATAACCATTAGAAAGTGCAAGAATGTAGACAACGTCACATACCAAGTTACCATGAAAACCTTAAGTGCCCTGAAAATGCGAACACGAACAGTCGACCAAGTTACCGCAAAAATCTTAAGTGCCCTAAAACTGTGAACACGAACAACCAACGAATAAATACCTTATACTTAATAATCAATTCCCTAAAAATTCCAATCAAACAAAAACTTGCAGAACCCATAGCCAAATAAAATAATATCCCAACTGCAGGAGCTGCGTTAGTTGAGTAACCACGTGTTGCCAGTCGTTACAATTCACAAACTCTACCCATGCGTTAGCCGAGTTTTGTCTGATACTTCTACATTATTTACTTGTAAGTTTTCTAACATATTATGAGTATAGAAGCATTGGCTTCAAACGAGTTTATAATAATTGTGCATTCCATGTTCTTAACTGCATTGTGGTTGTGGTTAATTATCCACGTGTAATGTCATATTTTAAGTATGTATAGCAAAAACTTCATGTTAATGAAGTGTCTAGCAGAATTTTCATGTTGATTATGGATCAACAAATCTATGAGTGAAGTATATATCTCATTTCATTAATCTTGGATATACAAGTATAATTATATCACTTTGGATACACTCTTTTATAATCAAGGTCATAATGTGTGAATAAATAGATTATAAGTGAATAAAAAATTCACAAATATAATATGTAGTGCTCATAATGTGTCTCTAATGTCATTCAAGTGTAGTTCCCGATATTAATTCTCATACTTGTTGGTGGGTTGGATGATCAGTATCCAAATGATGATTCTTAACCATTAGTAGCATGGAGTGTTAGAGATATGTTATACGTCACAATATGATACCATGATCAACATAATTGTCATGATGAAATAAGCGCACATGTGTGCTATCATTTTAAATGAGCTATATCTCATTTCATAATATTATATGACATAAAGATGGAATGCATCATAATAACAAGTTACAACATAATAAGTGAGATATGAGAGATCCATTAAGGTACGTAATTATTATTAAATTATTCATCTTGTGCATATTGGCCCAATTAACTTCTACTTTATCAAGTAGGTATAATGACCAAATTTTCTTACTAGTTAACTCTATCATATAATGAATACAAAAGGTTTAAGAGTTCAAATTTAAAATAGTTTATATACAAACTATCAAAACAACTAAGTTTGATATGGTAACGCAACACAATCATTAAAAGTTAATCATCATATATAACAATCAAGAGTAATAATCATGAGTGAATACTGGGGAATACAACATAGTCAATTTGCAAAAGAATAAACATTCATGAGGTGCAAAGCCATTCAAATCGGATGTATATAAGACTAGCAATTGCACTTTTGGTGTGCAATGGGTACGCCAAAAAGGTTTTGAAGGTTAATTAGGAAAAATTTTGATGTATTTTTTTGCATGCATGTGTGTAGTACATAAGGTTAATTAGTGGGCCCTACAACAAATGATGTTGTTTTTGCAACAAAGGTTTCAATCGAGAAGCGATAATTTTAAATCAACTATGGATCCACTTGTAGGGATCCAAAGATGATTGAAAATGATAATCAGACTCATGTTATGTTTGCAATAGAGATAGAGGGAGAAATAGATTTGGGAAGAGTGAGAGAGAGATGGGGTGAGAAGATAAAGGTTGAGATGGAGGAGAGAGGGATAGATAGAAATGGAAGAGATAAATACATATAAATATAGAGAGTGGGGGAGAGATAAAAATAGATGGAGATATAGGGAGAGGTATATGGGGAGATAAAGATAGAGAGAGATAGGGAGATAGAGAGATATAGTGGAAGCGAGAGATTTGAAGGAAGCGGGAGAGGGAGAGATGGAAAGATATAGATGGTGAGATATAAGGAGATAGATAGATAGATAGATAGATAGATAGAGGAGGGGGAGAGAAGGGGACAAGGGGACAAGGGGAGATAGATCAATACATAGAGAGGAAAATGGATATATATATATATATATATATATATATATATATATAGAGAGAGAGAGAGAGATACAAAGATATATAGAAGAGTGAGAAAGAGATGGAGAGAAAGAGATATAGAGAATGATAGATGGACCAAACAAAAGAGAGAGGTAGAGATAATAAAGATATAGAGTAAGGGGAGAGAGAGATAAATAGAGATAAAGATATAGAGTAGGAGAGATGTAGGGAGAGATGAAGTTAATTCCATAAAGAGAGGGAGTGATATAAACGAAGATATAGATAGATAGAGAGAGGTAGAGTAAGCCAAAGATATATGGATACAAAGAGATAGAAAAGAGAGAAGGAGATAATAGAGAGAGAGAAATATAGAGCAAGATTCATGGAGTTAATAAGAAAGAGATGTAGAGATGTAGAGATATAGATAGAGAGGATGTAGTGTCCACCCTTGATTTGACTTATTTTGACTAGAGTTGACTTTTATATTATGCTTGATAGACTTATCTAGACTATATTTTGATGATTTGGATGATGATTACTCATGTACTTCAGTGACTTATGATTGATGTTAGACACTATTGAACATATGCTATTTTGATTCTCTATATGGATGTTGGTACTATCATGATTGATCATGTGATTTGATGATATATGTACTCGATGGATTTTATATGCTCACTATGTGATGGATTATTGATAGATTAGATTTATCATGGTTTTGATGTTGATTATGATTACGCTAACCCTACTTCATGATTACATATGATGAGATGTTTATGATATGTGTTTGACTATTGTTCAACTGTCTTCGTGATAGAGATGATTCCACATCACTCATTGCGAGCGAGATGTGTCGTTGCAATTCTCTATCACTTGCTTGTTCTATATATGTATATGTATATGTTGTATTGTCGTTTTGTGGTTGCAGGATTTTGCAAGTACCAGACATCGACTCCACCTGGCTTCACAAGTCTGAGCGTGTCTTAGTTCCAATGGCTTATGTGGTTCGGAGATGGCATGAGTTTCCCCTCACATACTCAAGGTCTAAGTTGTTCACCGTGAGTAGTCAGTGTCTTGGCATTATTCGCCATATCAGTTAGTAAGCTTGGTCTTTTGGTATTGTGAGTTTAGTTTATGCTGGTTGATTTACTTGTTTATGCTACAGTAATTATGTGTCTCTTGATGTGTAGTTTTATATTTGGTAAAGTTTATTTAAGTGTATTTAATTTATAAGTTTTGAATATTTAATTATTTGATATTTATATTTATTTGATAATTAACGTTTATTGATTTTATGATTATTTATTTGATGAGCTTTATTGTTGTTTAATAATTATTTAATATTTGTGATTTAATCTTTAATGGTATTTGATTATTTAATTATTTATTTGATTTTCTATGGTTTGATATTTATTTGATATCTTATATTTATTTGGTTCTTTAATTTATTTTATTAGCTTTTGGTTTATTTGATTTTAATCCCCATTTGGATTATTTATTTACAGGTTATATTTATTTAATAGTTTGACTTTTGTTCCTAAGTGGGGTGTATGAACACATTAAATTAAATAAAGAAATAAAACAGTCCCACTTAGCTGGATAAGAATATTTTATTTACTTTACCTACCCTTCACTCTCATTGGTCGAATTCAAAATGGGTGAATAAATTATATTATATGGTAGGTTGGTAAAATATACTCCAAAATGGAATATTTTGATTGGCCGAAATTGAGGCTAAGGTTTTGGATTATTGTTGCTTTTTATTTTTTTTCCCATGAAGTTTTTCGAGTTGGTTTTTGTTGTTCTCTGGAAAAAAAATTCAGCAAGCTTCTTCCTTGGTTTTGGTTTTCTTCTCTCTTGGATTTGGCTGGAGCTTGTATTGGACTTGGTTTGGCTTGTGGGAGCTCTTCTTCAGCTTCATTTCCATTACTTCAAGGTTGCAGGTTGGAGTTCTTCACTTTGCATTTTGGTTTTCAATGACTTCTCTGTGTATGCATTGTGTCTGCATTGTTTTGGGTGTTGGGCTGAAATAATATTTTATTCTATAGTTCTATTATTGCTGAAAGGAAATATTTGGGGAGGAACTTTATATTATTTGGGTTTTGTATAGTTGCTGGAATATATGTTTTTGGTTTCCTGTGTATGGCATTTCACGGCTCTGTGAGAAATGGTTCTGAAGCTATTTGATTTAAATCTTGCTTCATCGATTGGGTTATTTTATTGTTTTTATACCCAAGTATTCCTTGTTTCTGGGTGTTTCTTTTCATGTGTTTTTTGAGTCGTTCCGTTAAGTCTATAATTTATTATTTTACTCGAAAGTTATCTGATTTTTCCGTAAGTTTTGTGCAAAAGCGTTGTTTTGTATTGCATTTGCGATGTTCTATATTTCATTTGCGCTGCTCTGCGCAGCATAAGCGTTGTCTTAGGATACATAAGCGTGGATTTGGAAACATAAGCATTGTTTCAGAATGCATATGCGCGATTCTGGAATGCAAAAGTGTTGTTCTTTGTTGCATTTGCATTGTTCTTCTGGGTAGAAGCGTTTCGTGCAGGGGAAAAGCAATAACCTGTCTATGTTTTGTATTTTCCAGTTTCGATCAGTTTTGAAGTATTTTCCCGAATTGATTTTTGTACCAGGGGCTTTATTTGAGGTCTATTAATATTTCCCAGTTTTGGGTTTGATCAGTTTTGATGCATTTTGATCATTTTGAGTATATTTGTTTCTCTATACATTGTGAGTATTTTAGAGTCTCTTTCATGTGGATAGGCCATGGATGATTGAGATGATTTCTATGTTGTTTGGGACCAGAAAGTGAGTAGGCCTTGTTGTGATGTTATTCTTCATTTGATGGCAGCATTTGATGGCTTGATATGCCTTTGTTATTGCTAGCCAAGAGGCTCATTTTGTTATATTGATGTTGTTGTAGCCTTGTTTATGTCGTAAGAGTATGTGTGGAAGTTCTTGGCTGCATTGAGTATTATTTTCATGTAATTATGTTGGTAAAGCCTCTTGTGATTTATTGTTGGGCCATGTTAAGAGGAGTGGGCTTCCTTGTGATGATCGGGGTCACGAGAGATAGGCTTGCATGAGGTTCCTTGTAAGGATGCATGAAGTCTAGACCACCAGGGCACACTGGAGTTTTCCGTGATTTGTAAATAAGTGATAACATAATAATTGATGAGTTGGGTAGTTAGATTAATTAATAAGATGATAAATTGTTTTGTGCCTCATGACTTAGTCCTAGGGAGGATGTTTTAGGATAAGCATGAGAAGGCCATGAAGACAGTAAGCTAATCTCCCTTAGTCTCCCATAGGTTGAGATGGCTCCACATGTCCATCAGGCTAGTGTCTTGTGTTATTATGTTATTATGTTATGAGGATGGCATGTGATGACACTCCACTCCTACATGTGTTTCCCCTTTATGATTTATGATTATGCTTATTGGATGCATTTATGTCTTGACGATTTTTATGCCTCTGGGAGTTCATTCTTATTGTATGTGTGAGTTCTTGCTTGAGAGTCCTTGTGTGGTTAGTCTCCTTGGTTATAGGTGCCAGCTTAGGTTTAGAGTATGTGTTGGGACCTTGTGTCATCTCCTAGCATGGGGGGTGGTTCCTTTGGTTCCACATGGTCGAGAGGTTGGTTCTTTTTATCCATTGGGATGTTCACTTGGATTCTTCTTGCGTGGATGTGGATTCTTCTTCATGATGTACTATGGATGTACCTTGTAGAAGATTTATGTAATGGATAAGATAAAATGCATGTAATGTAACATTCATGTATATAGTAGATGGATTCTTGTAGTAGAAAGAGCTATGCTCATGATGTATTTAATGTACTCGTATTTGTAAGATGAATTGTAGTTGGAAATTGGAATTTAGGGATATTGTATTTGTACTATTGTAGAGATGTGATTTTATGAATCATGGAGATAAAGTGGATTATAGTTGGAATATACGGGAATTGCTTTATGGATTAGTTGTATTATTTTCAAGGAATGTTTAGAGGCTAGTTAGAATGTTAAATAATCTTGAAGGAGGAATATTTGTAGATTAATAAGTGAATATATTAGAAGATGTTAATTGGATCTAGTAAATAGGAATGATTCACATAGATGCATTGGTAGAAAGGAAATTATGCATATCATGAGGGTTAAGTAATGTTGTAGGTTGCATATCTCATGGTTAAAGAATTAAAATATGATGCATTAATCAAGGTGAAATAATCATGTATGTAGTATGTTATTGTGGAAATGAATTAAGTAATGATGTTAAAGTACCCTAGAGAAAGATTATTGATGTTGTGTTATTTCTGCTTGCGTTATTTGATGAAATGAGCAATGATGTATGTTCATATTGGTTAATCGGTTAATGAATGTAAATAGATGGATGTGTTATATGTTGCATTAGTTGTTATTAGATATTAATTAAAAAAAAATTATCTCCATTTGTATATTATTGTTAAGTTTCTTTAGGGTATTTTGGCGGGCATTATAGAGGAGGAGGTGGAGATAGCAAGTTAGAGATAGAGTGGGCATGAGTGAGAGAAAAAGGTGACATAGAAATGGGAAATAACTCTTGTAAGAACAATGGTCATATGAAATATTCTATGAAAGGTTCTCTTCCCAGGTAAAGTGTAGGATTAAGAGGTGGTTGGTAAGTGGCATATCAATTACAATAGTCCAATTCAAATGAGAGCGCAAGTTTAAAGAGAGCTCTTTTTCCGATAGATTGGTTTCTCACATCCCTTCCGTTGTGGATTCTATTAGATCATAGACTACAAACATTGATTAAATACATTAAAAAATAATTCAGTAAGGAAATTTGCAATTTTTTTCTTTCAATTTTTTTGTTATTAAAAATCCAAAAAGGATTGAATAAATATTACAAATAAAGGTTTTGTTGGTTCCCAAAACCACATATTGGAAACCAAAGAGTTTTTCCACTTCTCTTAGTGGTTTCAAATCAGTTCTAGCCAACAAACGGGAACAAACACTTTGATCAAGTTCCCCTGCACTTCAAGCTTCTCTAGACCTAGGCGGGTGAACCTGTACCTTGAACCTAAGGCTTTTCTATAGAGAATTTAAAACTTCATGATCTTCTCCAGATGGAAAATAAATCCAGAGATTTATCAAATTACACTTCTTATCACAATCAAACAAGTGTTGGAAATTGTGAATAATTTACTTGCATACAATTGCCTTGAGACAAAAATTGGTTTATTGATAAATTGTAAATATAAATATTACTTTTGGAAATACTTGATTAACCACTTCAAAATCATAATCAAACCAGTGCCTTCACCCCTTATCGACTTCTTATTGATTCAATTAATTGATTCTATGTATAACCTGGGAGACAATTTTAACTTGCTCTTGAACAAGACTATCACTTCAAGGGCATCTATATGAATTATAACTAAAGTAAAAGGTTACAGTTAGTCTTGTTGTTTTTAACTTTTCTTTGAAAGACTAATAGGACAGAATGGAACTTGACAACCAATCTTCAACACTGATACTCGAACTACAATTTACTTCAAATCATACAAACATAAGAAAGCACATTGAAGCAAACTAAAGAAAATATATTGATCTCAAGGAACTAATCAAAAGATTGAACAAATAGATGTCATAAAAGATAAATAAAACATCTGATCTTCATATAAAATATAGAACATGAGAGAATCAATTGATAATATACTTCACCAGTGTAGCATTTTCAAAAAATAAAACTCAAAGTATTGCATTAAAAATGTCTTCAAAGATGATAATAACTTTTCTTCTATCCTTTCTCTCAAGAAATTCTCCATATATATAAATGAGAATTATGTTTGAAAGTGAAAGGGAATACCCTTTTATTAAGACTCAAACTAACTACAACCTAATTACAAACTAACTAACTAACCTAACTGACAACTAACACAGAAAACATATTACATAAAGCTCTTAAAGAACCGCAGTTTGAATCATTAAACACAAGGGCTAACTGCCCAGAACTTGACCGCACTTCTCAATATGCTCCAAATAATTCTCTGATTTGACAGTATCCTGCATCAAAGATGACATCTCGAACAATGATTTCCAAAGCGACAAGTTGCTCCATTTGTGTTGTGTTCTCCTTTAAATCAATCTCATCCATCTAGGCAGCATTAAGGGAAACATTAAGAAGACTTTGACATTCAGAAATCCATTTTTATTTATCCTTAATTTCCCCTCTCTGATTGACTAATGCAGGAATTCCATGTTTAACCGTGTCCTTGCATTCATCAAATTCTGATTGCAAATGGGGGTCAAATTTGTCATGTTTTGCCAAGAGTCTATTGATTTTATCAATCTCTTTTGCATATGTTCCTTCCGAAGTTTTCTCATGTCACTTCACACCCAACTTGTTCTTGATCCTATTGTGAGACACAGTATTGTCCATGTTTTTTTGGAAAATAGTCCATAACTCCTCTAGATAACCCTTTAATTTTTCAAATCTTTTATTTAATAACCAGGAAGGAGTATCATATCTAACATTTTGCATTTGTTTGAGAATCCTTTGATTCTCTTGTTGTAATTCTTCACATTTCTTCTTCCATCTTGAGTTGTCTGGGGAAGGCAACAGGGGAACAGTCTAACCACCTCTTCTAAGGACTTCTTCATACATAGTTTTGTATTGATCTCTCTCTCTAACCACTCTTGCCACATGTGCTCTATTAAACTTTGAAATATCCACTCCAATGTCTGCAAAGACGATAGGATCAATCTCACCAACTTTTAACTTCATCATGTGACCAAATGCCTTGTCAACGTCAATGATTTTGGCCTTTTGTTTGGTGGGTACAAAGCCCACAATAGCAAAGCTTCTTCATCTTGGTCAAATCTAGAACCAATGAAAACATCATTCACTCCTTGAATATCCAATTTGAAATATTTATTTTCAGAATGAAGTAAACTATCAAAGATAAATGAGGCACTCATATCCTATCCTGGAAAAATTATTATTCCAGCCTCTGCTAATAATTGTTTTCCCTTTTGAGGAGTCATTGTTGACAATTTTGCATCAATGTCTACTCTTAACCTCCTTTTCAATTAAGCCTCATTTTCAGGGCTCACATTAGGGATTGACTCTCTCAGCCTTTTACCTTTAAAATTATAAAGAAATGTTTTAAATTCTTTTGATTTGACAAATACATCATCGGACACAAAAGCAGTATGCTCCTCCAACCTCACATCTTGGTTAATTTGCAATGTGGCCACAATTTGATCATCCTCGTTTTGTGTCTGTTCTACTTCCTTTGCTTGTGACCTGGAATCAACCTCAACATCCTCAGGCTCATTTTCTACAGTTTCTTCTTCTTCCTCAGATTCCATCTCCCTTAGCTTTTTCCTTCTTTCTTCCAATTGCTTGTTTAAAACATCGATGACAGCCTGGGCTTCCACTTCCTCCATGTTTATAAATACATCCTCTGCCTCCAAACCACTATGAGGATAATCGCCCAGATTTTGCTTCTTTTTGCAAGAACAAATATACCCCTCTGGGTCATAGTTTTTTCTTGAAAAGTGCTCAAACAAATTATATTATTCTATCAAGTTTCTATCAATAATTTCATAGGCTTTTGTAGAAACAATTCTAAAATCCCCAAAACTAAGAGTACCAAGAAGAAAAGATTGCTTATGCAGATCTCCAAAGTGTTTCGCATTGGAAACGCTCAACTGCCTCACGATTTCCAAATAGGCAATTCTTTCAGGAACACACTTTGGCAGCATATATGGGGTTCCTTCGAACCCATAAATTCAAAAGCTTGTGAAGTCTTTGTTTACAAACCAACCACCCCAATTATGATCTACTATCTTTCTGCTACCAAATTCTTTAGGTCTCAAAAAAGCCTTGATTTCATCTGAAATAGAATAATCACATGGGACACCGTATATTCTACAAATAGGCTTAACTATCCATTCCTCAAATTTAATATAATTGGACCTCATGAAACGAGAGTCCCAAACGGAAGTCCATAACTAGACTAGTTGCTCTTCACCTTATTTGTTTCTAGTATGCAAAATTAGTTCTTTGGGCCACATAATTCCCCGAAATCATCTGTAAAACAACACAATGTGCATCAACAATGAATAGAATTTAAAATGAGGGCTTGGATTTGCTTGGAGATCAAGAAAACCCTCGTGTAGTTTATTTACCAAGTAGGAAGCATAATCGAAAGGCCCGGGTTCATACATTTGAATATTAGAGGCCAAGACCATAGGTCCAATGTTCATTAAATCAGGAACCTCCACACCTCTCAATTGTCCACAAGACATGTAAGTATATTGCAAATAGTGTCTAAAAAGGCCAATGTTGAAAGGCAGCCCATCCTATTTTGTAAGCATCCCTAGCTCTTTCCTATGAATGGCCAACTTCCCTCCCAAATATGCAGTATCCATTCACCTGTATTCTTCTTCCAATTCTCCAAAAGACAGTGGCATGTCAAACCCAGTCTCCAGATTGATAGTACCTTCAGAAAACCTTGTG